>NW_027102279.1:0-22500 GCF_035609145.1 Eleutherodactylus coqui | reverse complement strand
AGAGCGGGCTGTTGGCAGCTGCGTGGTGGCTGCTGGCAGCCGTGTGCTGGCTGCAGGGGTGGGCCTGGGCGGCTGCCGAGGGCCCCCGTAGTGCACCTACCAGCGGTGGTTGAAGACATTGCCTGAGCCTCCGATGTGCCCGGGCAGGACACCCGGGAGGCGGGGAACAGCCCCCGCTGAAGTCCATGGCATGTGCCAGAATCGAGTCTTGGAGAAAAAGTGACAAAGTCCAAACGCTCCAGGCGCCGGCCAGGGCGGTTGACCCCGGCTGGCCGGGCCGGCGGGAGCTGCGGCTGCCGGGGCTGAGCCGAGTGTCGATGCATGTCGTGAGAACCGGGAAGGGGACAAACCTGTGGCTCCAGGCCGGGTTGGAGTTCCAGGAGGTCGGCCTGACTCTGGACGTTTTCCCCTTAGCATTTCCCCATAGGCCAAAACGGGGGAAGTCAAAAAAGCACCCCCGCCAGATGTATGCAGAGTTGGGCTGGGGGGTGACGGGGAGCGGGCTGTTGGCAGCTGTGTGGTGGCTGCAGGGGTGGGCCCCGGGCGGCTGCGGAGGGCGCCTTCAGAGTGCACCTACCAGTAGGGGCTCAAGACCCAGGCTGAGCCTCCGATGTGCCCGGGCAGGACACCCAGGAGGCGGGGAGCAGACACCCCCGCTGAAGCCCACGGCAGTTGGCAGAGATGAGTCTTGGAGAAAAAAAACGACAAAGTCCAAACGCTCCAGGCGCTGGCCAGGGGTGCGGACCGGGCCGGCCGGGCCGGCGGGGGCTGCGGCTGCCGGGGCTGAGCCGAGTGTTGATGCATGTCCTGAGAACCGGGAAGGGGACAGACCGGTGGCTCCAGGCCGGGTTGGAGTTCCAGGAGGTCGGCCTGACTCTGGAGGTTTCCCCCCTGGCTTTTCCCCATAGGCCAAAAGGGGGGAAGTCAAAAAAGCACCCCCGCCAGATGTATGCAGAGTTGGGCTGGGGGGTGACGGGGAGCGGGCTGTTGGCAGCTGTGTGGTGGCTGCTGGCAGCCGTGTGCTGGCTGCAGGGGTGGGCCTGGGCGGCTGCCGAGGGCCCCCGTAGTGCACCTACCAGCAGTAGCTCAAGACCCAGGCTGACCCTCCGATGTGCCCGGGCAGGACACCCAGGAGGCGGGGAGCAGCCCCCGCTGAAGCCCACGTCAGTTGGCAGAGACGGGTCTTTGAGAAAAAATGACAAAGTCCAAACGCTCCAGGCGCTGGCCAGGGATGCGGACCGGGCTGGCCGGGCCGGCGGGGGCTGCGGCTGCCGGGGCTGAGCCGAGTGTTGATGCATGTCGTGAGAACCGGGAAGGGGACAAACCTGTGGCTCCAGGCCGGGTGGGAGTTCCAGGAGGTCGGCCTGACTCTGGAGGTTTTCCCCTTAGCTTTTCCCCATAGGCCAAAAGGGGGGAAGTCAAAAAAGCACCCCCAGCAGATGTATGCAGGAGGGGCTGGGGGGTGACGGAGAGCGGGCTGTTGGCAGCTGTGTGGTGGCTGCTGGCAGCCGTGTGCTGGCTGCAGGGGTGGGCCTGGGCGGCTGCCGAGGGCCCCCGAAGCGCACCTACCAGCAGTAGCTCAAGACCCAGGCTGAGCCTCCGATGTGCCCGGGCAGGACACCCAGGAGGCGGGGAGCAGCCCCCGCTGAAGTCCATGGCATGTGCCAGAGGCGAGTCTTGGAGAAAAAACGACAAAGTCCAAACGCTCCAGGCGTGCAGGCCAGGGGTGCGGACCGGGCTGGCCGGGCCGGCGGGAGCTGCGGCTGCCGGGGCTGAGCCGAGTGTTGATGCATGTCGTGAGAACCGGGAAGGGGACAAACCTGTGGCTCCAGGCCGGGTGGGAGTTCCAGTAGGTCGGCCTGACTCTGGAGGTTTTCCCCTTGGCATTTCCCCATTGGCCAAAACGGGGGAAGTCAAAAAAGCACCCCCGGCAGATGTATGCAGGAGGGGCTGGGGGGTGATGGCGAGCGGGCTGTTGGCAGCTGTGTGGTGGCTGCTGGCAGCCGTGTGCTGGCTGCAAGGGTGGGCCTGGGCGGCTGCGGAGGGCCCCCCCGAGTGCACCTACCAGTAGGGGCTGAAGACCCAGGCTGAGCCTCCGATGTGCCCGGGCAGGACACCCAGGAGGCGGGGAGCAGCCCCCGCTGAAGCCCAGGGCAGTTGGCACAGATGGGTCTTTGAGAAAAAACGACAAAGTCCAAACGCTCCAGGCGCTGGCCAGGGGTGCGGACCCGGCTGGCCGGGCCGGCGGGGGCTGCAGCTGCCGGGGTTGAGCCGAGTGTCAGTGCAGGTCCTGAGAACCGGGAAGGGGACAAACCGGTGGCTCCAGGCCGGGTTGGAGTTCCATGAGGTCGGCCTGACTCTGGAGGTTTTCCCCCTGGCTTTTCCCCATAGGCCAAAAGGGGGGAAGTCAAAAAAGCACCCCCAGCAGATGTATGCAGAGTTGGGCTGGGGGGTGACGGAGAGCGGGCTGTTGGCAGCTGTGTGGTGGCTGCTGGCAGCCGTGTGCTGGCTGCAGGGGTGGGCCTGGGCGGCTGCGGAGGGCCCCCTGAGTGCACCTGCCAGCGGTGGCTCAAGACATTGCCTGAGCCTCCGATGTGCCCGGGCAGGACACCCAGGAGGCGGGGAGCAGCCCCCGCTGAGGTCCATGGCATGTGCCAGAGGTGAGTCTTGGAGAAAAAAAACGACAAAGTCCAAACGCTCCAGGCGCCGGGCAGGGTGGCGGACCCGGCTGGCCGGGCTGGCGGGGGCTGCGGCGGCCGGGGCTGAGCCGAGTGTCGATGCATGTCCTGAGAACCGGGAAGGGGACAAACCGGTGGCTCCAGGCCGGGTTGGAGTTCCATGAGGTCGGCCTGACTCTGGAGGTTTCCCCCCTGGCTTTTCCCCATAGGCCAAAAGGGGGGAAGTCAAAAAAGCACCCCCAGCAGATGTATGCAGAGGGGCTGGTGGGTGATGGATAGTGGGCTGTTGGCAGCTGTGTGGTGGCTGCTGGCAGCCGTGTGCTGGCTGCAGGGGTGGGCCTGGGCGGCTGCGGAGGGCCCCCGTAGTGCACCTACCAGTAGGGGGCTCGAGACCCAGGCTGAGCCTCCGATGTGCCCGGGCAGGACACCCAGGAGGCGGGGAGCAGCCCCCGCTGAGGTCCATGGCATGTGCCAGAGGTGAGTCTTGGAGAAAAAAAACGACAAAGTCCAAACGCTCCAGGCGCCGGGCAGGGTGGCGGACCCGGCTGGCCGGGCTGGCGGGGGCTGCGGCGGCCGGGGCTGAGCCGAGTGTCGATGCATGTCCTGAGAACCGGGAAGGGGACAAACCGGTGGCTCCAGGCCGGGTTGGAGTTCCATGAGGTCGGCCTGACTCTGGAGGTTTCCCCCCTGGCTTTTCCCCATAGGCCAAAAGGGGGGAAGTCAAAAAAGCACCCCCAGCAGATGTATGCAGAGGGGCTGGTGGGTGATGGATAGTGGGCTGTTGGCAGCTGTGTGGTGGCTGCTGGCAGCCGTGTGCTGGCTGCAGGGGTGGGCCTGGGCGGCTGCGGAGGGCCCCCGTAGTGCACCTACCAGTAGGGGGCTCGAGACCCAGGCTGAGCCTCCGATGTGCCCGGGCAGGACACCCAGGAGGCGGGGAGCAGCCCCCGCTGAAGCCCAGGGCAGTTGGCAGAGATTGGTCTTTGAGAAAAAATGACAAAGTCCAAACGCTCCAGGCGCTGGTCAGGGGTGCGGACCCGGCTGGCCGGGCCGGCGGGAGCTGCGGCGGCTGGGGAAGAGCCGAGTGTCGATGCATGTCCTGAGAACCGGGAAGGGGGCAAACCAGTAGCTCCAGGCCGGGTTGGAGTTCCATGAGGTCGGCCTGACTCTGGAGGTTTTCCCCTTGGCATTTCCCCATAGGCCAAAACGGGGGAAGTAAAAAAAGCACCCCCAGCAGATGTATGCAGAGTTGGGCTGGGGGGTGATGGGGAGCGGGCTGTTGGCAGCTGTGTGGTGGCTGCTGGCAGCCGTGTGCTGGCTGCAGGGGTGGGCCCCGGGCGGCTGCGGAGGGCCCCCGGAGTGCACCTACCAGTAGGGGCTGAAGACCCAGGCTGAACCTCCGATGTGCCCGGGCAGGACACCCAGGAGGCGGGGAGCAGCCCCCGCTGAAGCCCACGGCAGTTGGCAGAGGCGAGTCTTGGAGAAAAAAACGACAAAGTCCAAACGCTCCAGGCGAGCCGGCCAGGGGTGCGGACCCGGCTGGCCGGGCCGGCGGGAGCTGCGGCGGCCGGGGCTGAGCCGAGCGTCGACGCATGTCCTGAGAACCGGGAAGGGGACAAACCGGTGGCTCCAGGCCGGGTTGGAGTTCCATGAGGTCGGCCTGACTCTGGAGGTTTTCCCCCTGGCTTTTCTCCATAGGCCAAAACGGGGGGAGGCAAAAAAGCACCCCCAGCAGATGTATGCAGGAGGGGCTGGGGGGTGACGGAGAGCGGGCTGTTGGCAGCTGTGTGGTGGCTGTTGGCAGCTGTGTGGTGGCTGCTGGCAGCCGTGTGCTGGCTGCAGGGATGGGCCCCGGGCGGCTGCGGAGGGCCCCCAAAGCGCACCTACCAGTAGGGGCTGAAGACCCAGGCTGAGCCTCCGATGTGCCCGGGCAGGACACCCAGGGGGCGGGGAGCAGCCCCCGCTGAAGTCCATGGCATGTGCCAGAGGCGACTCTTGGAGAAAAAAAACGACAAAGTCCAAACGCTCCAGGCGTGCCGGCCAGGGGTGCGGACCCGGCCGGGCCGGCGAGAGCTGCGGCGGCCGGGGCAGAGCCGCGTGTCGATGCAGGTGGTGAGAACCGGTATGAGGGTAATCCTGGTCGCTCCGGGCCGAGCCAGGGTTCCAGGAGGGCGGAAGGAGCGGGCCCGTTTCCCCTGATAGCGCCGACGACGGTAAAATAAGGCCTCGCAAAACGTCAGCACGAACACCTTGTCGGGGTATAAGGGAACGAGCGGTGTGCGGTCTTTGACAAAGTGACAGTATTTCTCCAAAAAAAGCACCCCCGGCAGATGCGTGCAGACGGGGCTGGCTGGTGACGGAGAGCGGCGGGCTGTTGGCAGCAGTGTGCTGGCTGCAAGGGGTGGCCCGGGGCGGCTGCGGAGGGCCCCCAAAGTGCACCTGCCAGCGGTGGCTCAAGACCCTGGCTGAGCCTCCGATGTCCCCGGGCAGGACCCCAGCAGGCCGGGCACGGACCGCAGCTTGCCCCCTTTGCCGTCCGATGAAGCTCGCACGGTCAGAAAAAGTTTCAAAGTCCCAACGGGGGAGAGAGTGTTGACGGCGAGGGGGCGCTGGCTGCTCCAGGGGCCGGGAGGGAGGCCCTGGAGGTCGGCCTGGGGGTGAGTGGAGCGGCCCCCGTGTGTCCCTGAGCGTCCCCCGGTCTTTGGTCGAGAGGGGGTCTCAGCCGCTAATGTGCCCGCCCGGGTACCTAGGCAGGCCGGCCTGGGGCGAGTGGAGCAGCCCCCGTGTGTCCCTGAGCGTCCCCCGGTCTTTGGTCGAGAGGGGGTCTCAGCCGCTAGTGTGCCCGCCCGGGTACCTAGGGAGGCCGGCCTGGGGCGAGTGGAGCAGCCCCCGTGTGTCCCTGAGTGTCCCCTGGCGTTTGCTGAAGAGGGGGTCTCAGCCGCTAATGTGCCCGCCTGGGTACCTAGGGAGGCCGGCCTGGGGCGAGTGGAGCAGCCCCCGTGTGTCCCCGAGCGCCCCCCGGTCTCTGGTGGAGAGGGGGTCTCAGCCGCTAATGTGCCCGCCTCAGGGAGTCCGGCCTGGGGCGAGTGGAGCAGCCCCCGTGTGTCCCCGAGTGCCCCCCCGGTCTTTGGTGGAGAGGGGGTCTCAGCCGCTAATGTGCCCGCCTCAGGGAGTCCGGCCTGGGGCGAGTGGAGCAGCCCCCGTGTGTCCCTGAGCGTCCCCCGGTCTTTGGTGGAGAGGGGGTCTCAGCCGCTAATGTGCCCGCCTCAGGGAGGCCGGCCTGGGGCGAGTGGAGCAGCCCCCGTGTGTCCCTGAGCGTCCCCCGGTCTCTGGTGGAGAGGGGGCCTCAGCCGCTAATGTGCCCGCCTCAGGGAGGCCGGCCTGGGGCGAGTGGAGCAGCCCCCGTGTGTCCCTGTGTGTCCCCCGGTCTTTGGTGGAGAGGGGGCCTCAGCCGCTAATGTGCCCGCCTCAGGGAGGCCGGCCTGGGGCGAGTGGAGCAGCCCCCGTGTGTCCCTGAGCGTCCCCCGGTCTTTGGTCGAGAGGGGGTCTCAGCCGCTAATGTGCCCGCCTCAGGGAGGCCGGCCTGGGGCGAGTGGAGCAGCCCCCGTGTGTCCCTGAGCGTCCCCCGGTCTTTGGTGGAGAGGGGGCCTCAGCCGCTAATGTGCCCGCCTCAGGGAGGCCGGCCTGGGGCGAGTGGAGCAGCCCCCGTGTGTCCCTGAGCGTCCCCCGGTCTTTGGTCGAGAGGGGGTCTCAGCCGCTAATGTGCCCGCCTCAGGGAGGCCGGCCTGGGGCGAGTGGAGCAGCCCCCGCGTGTCCCTGAGTGTCCCCTGACGTTTGCTGAAGAGGGGGTCTCAGCCGCTAATGTGCCCGCCTCAGGGAGGCCGGCCTGGTGCGAGTGGAGCAGCCCCCGTGTGTCCCTGAGCGTCCCCCGGTCTTTGGTGGAGAGGGGGCCTCAGCCGCTAATGTGCCCGCCTCAGGGAGTCCGGCCTGGGGCGAGTGGAGCAGCCCCCGTGTGTCCCCGAGCGCCCCCCGGTCTCTGGTGGAGAGGGGGTCTCAGCCGCTAATGTGCCCGCCTCAGGGAGTCCGGCCTGGGGCGAGTGGAGCAGCCCCCGTGTGTCCCCGAGCGCCCCCCGGTCTCTGGTGGAGAGGGGGTCTCAGCCGCTAATGTGCCCGCCCGGGTACCCAGGGAGGCCGGCCTGGGGCGAGTGGAGCAGCCCCCGTGCGTCCCTGA
Organism: Eleutherodactylus coqui; assembly: GCF_035609145.1. NCBI lineage: Eukaryota > Metazoa > Chordata > Amphibia > Anura > Eleutherodactylidae > Eleutherodactylus > Eleutherodactylus coqui. The sequence goes on along the minus strand of NW_027102279.1, from coordinate 15,594 downwards.
GCGCCCCCCTGGCGTTTGCTCAAGAGGGGGTCCCAGCCGCCAATATGGCCGCCCGGGTACCCGCGGGGGCCGCCCTGGGGCGAGTGGAGCAGCCCCCGTGTGCCCCTGAGCGCCCCCTGGCGTTCGCTGAAGAGGGGGTCTCAGCCGCCAATATGGCCGCCCGGGTGCCCGGGGGAGCGGCCTGGGGTGGCCCTGTGCAGCCTCCGGGCGCCCCTGAGTGTTTTCCAGTATCTGGCCGAGACACCCCCTGACCCTCCGACTGTGTCCGTTTGGAGCGCCTGGTGCCTGGGCACCCCCTGAGTGTTTTTCAGTATCTGGCCGAGACACCCCCTGACCCTCCGACTGTGTCCGTTTTTAGTGCCTGGTGCCTGGGCACAGACCGCGGCAGCTCCCGCTGGCCGCATTGACAGAGTGCTGAAAAAATGACAAAGTCCGAAAATGCCTGAGAACCGGGAAGGGGACAAACCGGCGGCTCCAGGCCGAGCCGGAGTTCCAGGAGGTCGGCATGATTTTGCCGGTTTCCCCATAGGAGGTGCCAAGTTGCCAAAATGGGGGAACTCAAAAAAGCACCCCCGCCAGATGTATGTAGGGGGGCTGGATGGTCGATGGGGAGTGGGTGCCTGGCAGCAGGGGCCACCCCGCGCAGGTGCCCCGGGGGGCCCGCGGGGGGCCCCCGAAGACACCCCCCCCAGCACTCGCTGAAAACCCCGTCCGAGCCGCCCGCGCTGCCCGGAGGGAGTCCCGGGAGGCCGGGCACGGCCCGCAGGTCTCTCCCTCTGCCCCCCGGTGAGGTTTGCACGGGGGGGAAAAGTTTCAAAGTCCCGACGGGGGGCGAGAGACAGTGCGGCGAGGGGTGGCGGGCTGCTCCGCGGACCCGGGGGAAGCCCGGGGAGGGCGGCCTGAGGGCGCGGAGGGCCCCCTGAGAGTGCCTACGGGTAGTAGGTGAGAAACCCTGCCTGTACCTCCCACGGGGCCCGGGCAGGGACCCCGGGAGGCCGGGCAGAGCCCGCAGGTCGCCCCCTTCCCGTCCGATGAAGCTCGCACGGTCAGAAAAGTTTCAAAGTCCCAACGGGGGGAGAGTGTTGACGGCGAGGGGGGTGCAGGCTGCTCCAGGGTCCGGGGGCAGCCCCTGGAGGTCGGCCTGGGGGTGTGGAGGGGCCCCCCTGAGAGCACCCAACAGTAGTTGCTCAAGACCCTGCCTGAGCCTCCGATGTGCCCGGGCATGAACCCCAGGAGGCGGGGAACAGCCGTGGCAGCCCCTGCTGAAGTCCTTGGCAGTTGGCAGAGGCGAGTCTTGGGGAAAAAAACGACAAAGTCCAAACGCTCCAGGCGCCGGCCAGGGGGGCGGACGTGGCTGGCCTGGCCGGCGGGTGCTGCGGCTGCCGGGGCTGAGCCGAGTGTCGATGCATCTCCTGAGAACCGGGAAGGGGACAAACCGGTGGCTCCAGTCCGAGCTGGAGTTCCAGAAGGTCGGCCTGACTCTGGAGGTTTTCCCCCTGGCTTTTCCCCATAGGCCAAAAGGGGGGAAGTCAAAAAAGCACCCCCGGCAGATGTATGCAGAAGGGGCTGGGGGGTGACGGAGAGCGGGCTGTTGGCAGCTGCGTGGTGGCTGCAGGGGTGGGCCTGGGCGGCTGCGGTGGGCCCCCTGAGTGCACCTGCCCGTGGTGGCTGAAAACCCAGGCTGAGCCTCCGATGTGCCCGGGCAGGACCCCAGGAGGCCGGGCACAGAACGCCGGTTGCCCCCCATTGCCGTTTGACGAAGCTTGCACGGTCAGAAAAGTTTCAAAGTCCCAACGGGGAGAGAGTGTTGACGGCGAGGGGGTGCTGGCAGCTCCAGCGGCCGGGGGCAACCGCTGGAGGCTGGGCCCGGACTGCGGCAGCCCCCCTTGCAGTCGAACAAAGTTTGAGGAGACGAGTCATGAAAATGACAAAGTCCAAACGCTCCAGGCGTGCCGTCCAGGGGGGCGGACCCAGCTGGTCGGACCGGCGGGAGCTGCGGCGGCCGGGGAAGAGCCGAGTGTCAATGCAGGTCACGAGAACCGGTATGAGGGTAAACCTGGCCGCTCCGGGCCGAGGCACGGTTCCAGGAGGGCGGAAGGAGCGGGCCCGCTTCCCCTGATAGCGCCGACGGCGGTAAAATAAGGCCTCGCAAAACGTCAGCACGAACACCTTGTCGGGGTATAAGGGAACGAGCGGTGTGCGGTCTTTGACAAAGTGACAGTGTTTCTCAAAAAAGCACCCCCGGCAGATGTGTGCAGACGGGGCTGGCTGGTGTGGGAGAGCGGCGGGCTGTTGGCAGCAGTGTGCTGGCTGCAGGGGTGGCCCGGGGCGGCTGCGGAGGGCCCCCAAAGCGCACCTACCAGTGGTGGCTGAAAACCCCCGCTGAGCCTCCGATGTCCCCGGGCAGGACCCCAGGAGGCCGGGCAGAGCCCGCCGCTTGCCCCCTTGCCGTTTGACGAAGCTTGCACGGTCAGAAAAGTTTCAAAGTCCCCACGGGGGGAGAGTGTTGACGGCGAGGAGGTGCTGGCTGCTCCAGGGGCCGGGGGCAACCCCTGGAGGCTGGGCACGGACTGCGGCAGCCCCCCTTGCAGTCGAACAAAGTTTGAGGAGACAAGTCATGAAAATGACAAAGTCCAAACGCTCCAGGCGCCGGCCTGGGGTGCGGACCCGGCTGGCCGGGGCCGGCGGGAGCTGCGGCGGCCGGGGCTGAGCCGAGTGTCAATGCAGGTCCTGAGAACCGGGAAGGGGACAAACCGGTGGCTCCAGGCCGGGTTGGAGTTCCAGGAGGTCGGCAGGACTCTGGAGGTTTTCCCCTTGGCATTGTCCCATTGGCCACAATGGGGGAAGTCAAAAAAGCACCCCCAGCAGATGTATGCAGAGGGGCTGGCGGGTGACGGAGAGCGGGCAGTTGGCAGCTGTGTGGTGGCTGCAGGAGGTGGGCCTGGGCGGCTGCGGAGGGCCCCCAAAGTGCACCTACCAGAAGGGGCCCAAGACCCAGGCTGAGCCTCCGATGTGCCCGGGCAGGACACCCAGGAGGCGGGGAGCAGCCCCCGCTGAGGTCCATGGCATGTGCCAGAGGCGAGTCTTGGAGAAAAAACGACAAAGTCCAAACGCTCCAGGCGCCGGGCAGGGTGGCGGACCCGGCTGGCCGGGCCGGCGGGGGCTGCGGCTGCCGGGGCTGAGCCGAGTGTCAATGCATGTCCTGAGAACCGGGAAGGGGACAAACCGGTGGCTCCAGGCCGGGTTGGAGTTCCGGGGGGTCGGCCTGACTCTGGAGGTTTTCCCCCTGGCTTTTCCCCATAGGCCAAAACGGGGGGAGCCAAAAAAGCACCCCCAGCAGATGTATGCAGGAGGGGCTGGGGGGTGACGGAGAGCGGGCTGTTGGCAGCCGTGTGCTGGCTGCAGGGGTGGGCCTGGGCGGCTGCGGAGGGCCCCCTGAGTGCACCTGCCAGCGGTGGCTCAACACCCTGGCTGAGCCTCCGATGTCCCCGGGCAGGACCCCAGGAGGCCGGGCAGAGCCCGCCGCTTGCCCCATTGCCGTTTGACGAAGCTTGCACGGTCAGAAAAGTTTCAAAGTCCCAACGGGGAGAGAGCGTTGACGGCGAGGGGGTGCTGGCTGCTCCAGGGGCCGGGGACAACCCCTGGAGGCTGGGCACGGACTGCGGCAGCCCCCCTTGCAGTCGGACAAAGTTTGAGGAGACAAGCCATGAAAATGACAAAGTCCAAACGCTCCAGGCGCCGGCCAGGGGGGCGGACCCGGCTGGCTGGGCCGGCGGGGGCTGCGGCTGCCGGGGCTGAGCCGAGTGTCAATGCAGGTCCTGAGAACCGGGAAGGGGACAAACCGGCGGCTCCAGGCCGAGCTCGAGTTCCAGAAGGTCGGCCTGACTCTGGAGGTTTTCCCCCTGGCTTTTCCCCATAGGCCAAAATGGGGGAAGTCAAAAAAGCACCCCCAGCAGATGTATGCAGAGGGGCTGGGGGGTGATGGGGAGCGGGTGTTTGGCAGCAGTGTGCTGGCTGAAGAGGTGTGCCTGGGCGGCTGCGGAGGGCCCCCTGAGTGCACCTGCCAGCGGTGGCTCAAAACCCTGGCTGAGCCTCCGATGTCCCCGGGCAGGACCCCAGCAGGCCGGGCACAGACCGCAGCCTGCCCCCCTTGCCGTTTGATGAAGCTTGCACGGTCAGAAAAGTTTCAAAGTCCCAACGGGGAGAGAGTGTTGACGCCGAGGGGGTGCTGGCTGCTCCGGTGGCAACCCCTGGAGGCTGGGCACAGACTGCGGCAGCCCCCCTTGCAGTCGAACAAAGTTTGAGGAGACAAGTCATGAAAATGACAAAGTCCAAACTGCTCCAGGCGCCGGCCAGGGGGGGCGGACCCGGCTGGCCGGGCCGGCGGGAGCTGCGGCTGACGGGGTTGAGCCGAGTGTCGATGCATGTCACGAGAACCGGCATGAGGGTAAACCTGGCCGCTCCGGGCCGAGGCACGGTTCCAGGAGGGCGGAAGGAGCGGGCCTGTTTCCCCTGATAGCGCCGACGGCGGTAAAATAAGGCCTCGCAAAACGTCAGCACGAACACCTTGTCGGGGTATAAGGGAACGAGCGGTGTGCGGTCTTTGACAAAGTGACAGTGTGTCTCAAAAAAAGCACCCCCGGCAGATGTGCGCGGACGGGGCTGGCTGGTGACGGAGAGCGGGCTGTTGGCAGCGGTGTGTGCTGGCTGCAGGGGTGGCCCGGGGCGGCTGCGGAGGGCCCCCTGAGAGCACCTACCAGTAGTTGCTCAACACCCTGGCTGAGCCTCCGATGTCCCCGGGCAGGACCCCAGGAGGCCGGGCACAGACCGCCGGTTGCCCCCCCCATTGCCGTTTGATGAAGCTTGCACGGTCAGAAAAGTTTCAAAGTCCCAACGGGGAGAGAGTGCTGACGGTGAGGGGGTGCTGGCTGCTCCAGGGGCCGGGAGGGAAGCCCTGGAGGTGGGCCTGGGGGTGTGGAGGGGCCCCCTGAGAGCACCTACCAGCAGTTGCTGAAGACCCTGCCTGAGCCTCCGATATCCCCGGGCAGGACCCCAGGAGGCCGGGCACAGACCGCAGCCTGCCCCCTTGCCGTTTGATGAAGCTTGCACGGTCAGAAAAGTTTCAAAGTCCCGACGGGGAGAGAGTGTTGACGGCGAGGGGGTGCTGGCTGCTCCAGGGGCCGGGGGGGGGAACCCCTGGAGGCTGGGCACGGACCGCGGCAGCCCCCCTTGCAGTAGAACAAAGTTTGAGGAGACAAGTCATGAAAATGACAAAGTCCAAACTGCTCCAGGCGCCGGCCAGGGGGGCGGACCCGGCTGGCCTGGCCGGCGGGTGCTGCGGCTGCCGGGGCTGAGCCGAGTGTCGATGCATCTCCTGAGAACCGGGAAGGGGACAGACCAGTAGCTCCAGGCCGAGCTGGAGTTCCAGGAGGTCGGCCTGACTCTGGAGGTTTTCCCCCTGGCTTTTCCCCATAGGCCAAAACGGGGGGAGGCAAAAAAGCACCCCCAGCAGATGTATGCAGAGGGGCTGGGGGGTGATGGAGAGCGGGCTGTTGGCAGCTGTGTGGTGGCTGCAGGGGTGGCCCTGGGCGGCTGAAGAGGGCCCCCTGAGTGCACCTACCAGCAGTAGCTCAAGACCCTGCCTGAGCCTCCGATGTCCCCGGGCAGGACCCCAGGAGGCCGGGCACAGACCGCAGCCTGCCCCCTTGCCGTTTGATGAAGCTTGCACGGTCAGAAAAAGTTTCAAAGTCCCAACGGGGAGAGAGTGTTGACGGCGAGGGGGCGCTGGCTGCTCCAGGGGCCCGGGGCAGCCCCTGGAGGCTGGGCACGGACCGCGGCCGCCCCCCTTGCAGTCGAACAAAGTTTGAGGAGACAAGTCATGAAAATGACAAAGTCCAAACGCTCCAGGCGTGCCGGCCAGGGGTGCGGACCCGGCCGGCCGGGCCGGCGGGGGCTGCGGCTGCCGGGGCTGAGCCGAGTGTCAATGCATGTCCTGAGAACCGGGAAGGGGACAGACCGGTGGCTCTGGGCCGAGCTGGAGTTCCAGGATGTCGGCCTGACTCTGGAGGTTTTCCCCCTGGCTTTTCCCCATAGGCCAAAATGGGGGAAGTCAAAAAAGCACCTCCAGCAGATGTATGCAGAGGGGCTGGCGGGTGACGGAGAGTGGTCTGTTGGCAGCAGTGTGCTGGCTGCATAGGTGTGCATGGGCGTCTGCGTAGGGCCCCCTGAGTGCACCTGCCAGTGGTGGCTGAAAACCCAGGCTGAGCCTCCGATGTGCCCGGGCAGGACCCCAGGAGGCCGGGCACAGACCGCAGCCTGCCCCCTTGCCGTTTGATGAAGCTTGCACGGTCAGAAAAGTTTCAAAGTCCCAACGGGGAGAGAGTGCTGACGGTGAGGGGGGTGCCGGCAGCTCCAGGGGCCGGGGGCAACCCCTGGAGGCTGGGCACGGACTGCGGCAGCCCCCCTGGCAGTCGAACAAGGTTTGAGGAGACAAGTCATGAAAATGACAAAGTCCAAACGCTCCAGGCGTGCCGGCCAGGGGAGCGGACCCGGCCGGCCGGGGCGGCGGGAGCTGCAGCTGCCGGGGCGGAGCCGAGTGTCAACGCAGGTGGTGAGAACCGGTATGAGGGTAATCCTGGTCGCTCCGGGCCGAGCCACGGTTCCAGGAGGGCGGAAGGAGCGCGCCTGTTTCACCTGATAGCGCCGACGGCGGTAAAATAAGGCCTCGCAAAACGTCACCACGAACACCTTGTCGGGGTATAAGGGAACGAGCGGTGTGTGGTCCTTGACAAAGTGACAGTATTTCTCAAAAAAGCACCCCCGGCAGATGTGCGCGGACGGGGCTGGCTGGTGATGGAGAGCGGGCTGTTGGCAGCAGTGCGCTGGCTGCAGGGGTGGCCCAGGGCGGCTGCGGAGGGCCCCCAAAGCGCACCTACCGGTGGTGGCTGAAAACCCAGGCTGAGCCTCCGATGTGCCCCGGGCAGGAACCCAGGAGGCCGGGCACAGACCACAGCTTGCCCCCTTGCCGTCCGATGAAGCTTGCACGGTCAGAAAAAGTTTCAAAGTCCCCACGGAGAGAGAGTGTTGAGGGCGAGGGGGAGCTGGCTGCTCCAGGGGCCGGGGGCAACCCCTGGAGGCTGGGCACACCCCCTTGCAGTCGAACAAAGTTCGAGGAGACAAGTCATGAAAATGACAAAGTCCAAACGCTCCAGGCGCCGGCCAGGGGGGCGGACCCGGCTGGCCGGGCTGGCGGGGGCTGCGGCTGCCGGGGCTGAGCCGAGTGTCGATGCATGTCCTGAGAACCGGGAAGGGGACAAACCAGTAGCTCCAGGCCGAGCTGGAGTTCCAGGAGGTCGGCCTGACTCTGGAGGTTTTCCCCCTGGCTTTTCCCATTGGCCAAAATGGGGGAAGTCAAAAAAGCACCCCCGGCAGATGTATGCAGAGGGGCTGGCTGGTGATGGGGAGCGGGCTGTTGGCAGCGGTGTGCTGGCTGCAGAGGTGTGCATGGGCGGCTGCGGAGGGCCCCCCGAGTGCACCTGCCCGTGGTGGCTGAAAACCCAGGCTGAGCCTCCGATGTGCCCGGGCAGGACCCCAGGAGGCCGGGCACAGAACGCCGGTTGCCCCCTTGCCGTTTGATGAAGCTTGCACGGTCAGAAAAGTTTCAAAGTCCCAACGGGGAGAGAGTGCTGACGGTGAGGGGGGTGCTGGCTGCTCCAGGGGCCGGGAGGGAGGCCCTGGAGGTGGGCCTGGGGGTGTGGCGGGGCCCCCTGAGAGCACCTACCAGCAGTTGCTCAAGACCCTGCCTGAGCCTCCGGTGTTGCAGGGCAGGACACCCATTGGCGGGGAAAAGCAGGTGGCAGCCCCTGCTGAAGTCCTTGGCAGAGATGAGTCTTTGAAAAAAATGACAAAGTCCAAACTGCTCCAGGCGCCGGTCAGGGGGGCGGACCCGGCTGGCCGGGCCGACGGGAGCTGCGGCGGCTGGGGAAGAGCCGAGTGTCAAGGCATGTCCTGAGAACCGGGAAGGGGGCAAACCAGTAGCTCCAGGCCGGGCTAGGGTTCCAGGAGGTCGGCCTGACTCTGGAGGTTTTCCCCCTGGCTTTTCCCCATAGGCCAACATGGGGGAAGTCAAAAAAGCACCCCCGGCAGATGTATGCAGAGGGGCTGGGGGGTGACGGGGAGCGGGCTGTTGGCAGCAGTGTGCTGGCTGCAGAGGGCCCCCGAGGTGCTGCACCTACCAGTAGTTGCTCAAGACCCCCCATGACCCTCCGGTGTTGCAGGTCAGGACACCCATTGGCGGGGAACAGCAGGTGGCAGCCCCTGCTGAAGTCGTTGGCAGGGATGAGTCTTTGAAAAAACGACAAAGTCCAAACGCTCCAGGCGTGCCGGCCAGGGTGGCGGACCCGGCTGGCTGGGCCGGCGGGAGCTGCGGCTGCCGGGGCTGAGCCGAGTGTCGATGTATGTCGTGAGAACCGGTATGAGGGTAATCCTGGTCGCTCCGGGCCGAGGCACGGTTCCAGGAGGGCGGAAGGAGCGGGCCCGTTTCCCCTGATAGCGCCGACGGCGGTAAATTAGGGCCTCGCAAAACGTCAGGACGAACACCTTTTTTGCATATAAGGGAACGAGCGGTGTGCGGTCCTTGACAAAGTGACTATTTCTCAATGTGCTGAGGAGTGGGGACCGCTCAAAGTCAAAGCACCGCGGCCGCCCCTCTGCCACCTCCCTGGGAGCAGAGTCATCGAGCGCGAGTGTCCCCACTCCGCCTGTCCAGGCCGCGGGGCCGACAGGCTGGCTGGCTGCCCGGGCAGACCCCGCTCTCCGAGCGGCCGGGCCCCAACGTTCGAGAGGTGTAGGAAGCCACCTTGGGGGTGCTGCGGAGGCCCCCCTGACACCGCCTCCAAGCCCTTGCTGAGAGCCCTGTCCTAGCTGCCTGCGCGGGCAGGCGGGACCCCCCAGTAGGCCGTGCACAGCCCGCGGCAGCCACTGCTGAAGCCCAGGGCAGTTGGCAGAGATGAGTCTTTGAGGAAAAACGACAAAGTCCAAACGCTCCAGGCGCCGGCCAGGGGTGCGGACCCGGCTGGACGGGCCGGCGGGAGCTGCGGCGGCTTGGGAAGAGCCGAGTGTCAATGCATGTCCTGAGAACCGGAAAGGGGACAAACTAGTAGCTCCAGGCCGGGATGGAGTTCCAGGAGGTGGGCCTGACTCCGGAGGTTTTCCCCTTGGCATTTTCCCATTGGCCACAATGGGGGAAGTCAAAAAAGCACCCCCAGCAGATGTATGCAGAGGGGCTGGCTGGTGATGGGGAGCGGGCTGTTGGCAGCGGTGTGCTGGCTGCAGAGGTGTGCATGGGCGGCTGCGGAGGGCCCCCCGAGTGCACCTGCCCGTGGTGGCTGAAAACCCAGGCTGAGCCTCCGATGTGCCCGGGCAGGACCCCAGGAGGCCGGGCACAGAACGCCGGTTGCCCCCTTGCCGTTTGATGAAGCTTGCACGGTCAGAAAAGTTTCAAAGTCCCAACGGGGAGAGAGTGCTGACGGTGAGGGGGGTGCTGGCTGCTCCAGGGGCCGGGAGGGAGGCCCTGGAGGTGGGCCTGGGGGTGTGGCGGGGCCCCCTGAGAGCACCTACCAGCAGTTGCTCAAGACCCTGCCTGAGCCTCCGGTGTTGCAGGGCAGGACACCCATTGGCGGGGAAAAGCAGGTGGCAGCCCCTGCTGAAGTCCTTGGCAGAGATGAGTCTTTGAAAAAAATGACAAAGTCCAAACTGCTCCAGGCGCCGGTCAGGGGGGCGGACCCGGCTGGCCGGGCCGACGGGAGCTGCGGCGGCTGGGGAAGAGCCGAGTGTCAAGGCATGTCCTGAGAACCGGGAAGGGGGCAAACCAGTAGCTCCAGGCCGGGCTAGGGTTCCAGGAGGTCGGCCTGACTCTGGAGGTTTTCCCCCTGGCTTTTCCCCATAGGCCAACATGGGGGAAGTCAAAAAAGCACCCCCGGCAGATGTATGCAGAGGGGCTGGGGGGTGACGGGGAGCGGGCTGTTGGCAGCAGTGTGCTGGCTGCAGAGGGCCCCCGAGGTGCTGCACCTACCAGTAGTTGCTCAAGACCCCCCATGACCCTCCGGTGTTGCAGGTCAGGACACCCATTGGCGGGGAACAGCAGGTGGCAGCCCCTGCTGAAGTCGTTGGCAGGGATGAGTCTTTGAAAAAACGACAAAGTCCAAACGCTCCAGGCGTGCCGGCCAGGGTGGCGGACCCGGCTGGCTGGGCCGGCGGGAGCTGCGGCTGCCGGGGCTGAGCCGAGTGTCGATGTATGTCGTGAGAACCGGTATGAGGGTAATCCTGGTCGCTCCGGGCCGAGGCACGGTTCCAGGAGGGCGGAAGGAGCGGGCCCGTTTCCCCTGATAGCGCCGACGGCGGTAAATTAGGGCCTCGCAAAACGTCAGGACGAACACCTTTTTTGCATATAAGGGAACGAGCGGTGTGCGGTCCTTGACAAAGTGACTATTTCTCAATGTGCTGAGGAGTGGGGACCGCTCAAAGTCAAAGCACCGCGGCCGCCCCTCTGCCACCTCCCTGGGAGCAGAGTCATCGAGCGCGAGTGTCCCCACTCCGCCTGTCCAGGCCGCGGGGCCGACAGGCTGGCTGGCTGCCCGGGCAGACCCCGCTCTCCGAGCGGCCGGGCCCCAACGTTCGAGAGGTGTAGGAAGCCACCTTGGGGGTGCTGCGGAGGCCCCCCTGACACCGCCTCCAAGCCCTTGCTGAGAGCCCTGTCCTAGCTGCCTGCGCGGGCAGGCGGGACCCCCCAGTAGGCCGTGCACAGCCCGCGGCAGCCACTGCTGAAGCCCAGGGCAGTTGGCAGAGATGAGTCTTTGAGGAAAAACGACAAAGTCCAAACGCTCCAGGCGCCGGCCAGGGGTGCGGACCCGGCTGGACGGGCCGGCGGGAGCTGCGGCGGCTTGGGAAGAGCCGAGTGTCAATGCATGTCCTGAGAACCGGAAAGGGGACAAACTAGTAGCTCCAGGCCGGGATGGAGTTCCAGGAGGTGGGCCTGACTCCGGAGGTTTTCCCCTTGGCATTTTCCCATTGGCCACAATGGGGGAAGTCAAAAAAGCACCCCCAGCAGATGTATGCAGAGGGGCTGGCTGGTGATGGGGAGCGGGCTGTTGGCAGCGGTGTGCTGGCTGCAGAGGTGTGCATGGGCGGCTGCGGAGGGCCCCCCGAGTGCACCTGCCCGTGGTGGCTGAAAACCCAGGCTGAGCCTCCGATGTGCCCGGGCAGGACCCCAGGAGGCCGGGCACAGAACGCCGGTTGCCCCCTTGCCGTTTGATGAAGCTTGCACGGTCAGAAAAGTTTCAAAGTCCCAACGGGGAGAGAGTGCTGACGGTGAGGGGGGTGCTGGCTGCTCCAGGGGCCGGGAGGGAGGCCCTGGAGGTGGGCCTGGGGGTGTGGCGGGGCCCCCTGAGAGCACCTACCAGCAGTTGCTCAAGACCCTGCCTGAGCCTCCGGTGTTGCAGGGCAGGACACCCATTGGCGGGGAAAAGCAGGTGGCAGCCCCTGCTGAAGTCCTTGGCAGAGATGAGTCTTTGAAAAAAATGACAAAGTCCAAACTGCTCCAGGCGCCGGTCAGGGGGGCGGACCCGGCTGGCCGGGCCGACGGGAGCTGCGGCGGCTGGGGAAGAGCCGAGTGTCAAGGCATGTCCTGAGAACCGGGAAGGGGGCAAACCAGTAGCTCCAGGCCGGGCTAGGGTTCCAGGAGGTCGGCCTGACTCTGGAGGTTTTCCCCCTGGCTTTTCCCCATAGGCCAACATGGGGGAAGTCAAAAAAGCACCCCCGGCAGATGTATGCAGAGGGGCTGGGGGGTGACGGGGAGCGGGCTGTTGGCAGCAGTGTGCTGGCTGCAGAGGGCCCCCGAGGTGCTGCACCTACCAGTAGTTGCTCAAGACCCCCCATGACCCTCCGGTGTTGCAGGTCAGGACACCCATTGGCGGGGAACAGCAGGTGGCAGCCCCTGCTGAAGTCGTTGGCAGGGATGAGTCTTTGAAAAAACGACAAAGTCCAAACGCTCCAGGCGTGCCGGCCAGGGTGGCGGACCCGGCTGGCTGGGCCGGCGGGAGCTGCGGCTGCCGGGGCTGAGCCGAGTGTCGATGTATGTCGTGAGAACCGGTATGAGGGTAATCCTGGTCGCTCCGGGCCGAGGCACGGTTCCAGGAGGGCGGAAGGAGCGGGCCCGTTTCCCCTGATAGCGCCGACGGCGGTAAATTAGGGCCTCGCAAAACGTCAGGACGAACACCTTTTTTGCATATAAGGGAACGAGCGGTGTGCGGTCCTTGACAAAGTGACTATTTCTCAATGTGCTGAGGAGTGGGGACCGCTCAAAGTCAAAGCACCGCGGCCGCCCCTCTGCCACCTCCCTGGGAGCAGAGTCATCGAGCGCGAGTGTCCCCACTCCGCCTGTCCAGGCCGCGGGGCCGACAGGCTGGCTGGCTGCCCGGGCAGACCCCGCTCTCCGAGCGGCCGGGCCCCAACGTTCGAGAGGTGTAGGAAGCCACCTTGGGGGTGCTGCGGAGGCCCCCCTGACACCGCCTCCAAGCCCTTGCTGAGAGCCCTGTCCTAGCTGCCTGCGCGGGCAGGCGGGACCCCCCAGTAGGCCGTGCACAGCCCGCGGCAGCCACTGCTGAAGCCCAGGGCAGTTGGCAGAGATGAGTCTTTGAGGAAAAACGACAAAGTCCAAACGCTCCAGGCGCCGGCCAGGGGTGCGGACCCGGCTGGACGGGCCGGCGGGAGCTGCGGCGGCTTGGGAAGAGCCGAGTGTCAATGCATGTCCTGAGAACCGGAAAGGGGACAAACTAGTAGCTCCAGGCCGGGATGGAGTTCCAGGAGGTGGGCCTGACTCCGGAGGTTTTCCCCTTGGCATTTTCCCATTGGCCACAATGGGGGAAGTCAAAAAAGCACCCCCAGCAGATGTATGCAGAGGGGCTGGCTGGTGATGGGGAGCGGGCTGTTGGCAGCGGTGTGCTGGCTGCAGAGGTGTGCATGGGCGGCTGCGGAGGGCCCCCCGAGTGCACCTGCCCGTGGTGGCTGAAAACCCAGGCTGAGCCTCCGATGTGCCCGGGCAGGACCCCAGGAGGCCGGGCACAGAACGCCGGTTGCCCCCTTGCCGTTTGATGAAGCTTGCACGGTCAGAAAAGTTTCAAAGTCCCAACGGGGAGAGAGTGCTGACGGTGAGGGGGGTGCTGGCTGCTCCAGGGGCCGGGAGGGAGGCCCTGGAGGTGGGCCTGGGGGTGTGGCGGGGCCCCCTGAGAGCACCTACCAGCAGTTGCTCAAGACCCTGCCTGAGCCTCCGGTGTTGCAGGGCAGGACACCCATTGGCGGGGAAAAGCAGGTGGCAGCCCCTGCTGAAGTCCTTGGCAGAGATGAGTCTTTGAAAAAAATGACAAAGTCCAAACTGCTCCAGGCGCCGGTCAGGGGGGCGGACCCGGCTGGCCGGGCCGACGGGAGCTGCGGCGGCTGGGGAAGAGCCGAGTGTCAAGGCATGTCCTGAGAACCGGGAAGGGGGCAAACCAGTAGCTCCAGGCCGGGCTAGGGTTCCAGGAGGTCGGCCTGACTCTGGAGGTTTTCCCCCTGGCTTTTCCCCATAGGCCAACATGGGGGAAGTCAAAAAAGCACCCCCGGCAGATGTATGCAGAGGGGCTGGGGGGTGACGGGGAGCGGGCTGTTGGCAGCAGTGTGCTGGCTGCAGAGGGCCCCCGAGGTGCTGCACCTACCAGTAGTTGCTCAAGACCCCCCATGACCCTCCGGTGTTGCAGGTCAGGACACCCATTGGCGGGGAACAGCAGGTGGCAGCCCCTGCTGAAGTCGTTGGCAGGGATGAGTCTTTGAAAAACGACAAAGTCCAAACGCTCCAGGCGTGCCGGCCAGGGGTGGCGGACCCGGCTGGCTGGGCCGGCGGGAGCTGCGGCTGCCGGGGCTGAGCCGAGTGTCGATGTATGTCGTGAGAACCGGTATGAGGGTAATCCTGGTCGCTCCGGGCCGAGGCACGGTTCCAGGAGGGCGGAAGGAGCGGGGCCCGTTTCCCCTGATAGCGCCGACGGCGGTAAATTAGGGCCTCGCAAAACGTCAGGACGAACACCTTTTTTGCATATAAGGGAACGAGCGGTGTGCGGTCCTTGACAAAGTGACTATTTCTCAATGTGCTGAGGAGTGGGGACCGCTCAAAGTCAAAGCACCGCGGCCGCCCCTCTGCCACCTCCCTGGGAGCAGAGTCATCGAGCGCGAGTGTCCCCACTCCGCCTGTCCAGGCCGCGGGGCCGACAGGCTGGCTGGCTGCCCGGGCAGACCCCGCTCTCCGAGCGGCCGGGCCCCAACGTTCGAGAGGTGTAGGAAGCCACCTTGGGGGTGCTGCGGAGGCCCCCCCTGACACCGCCTCCAAGCCTTGCTGAGAGCCCTGTCCTAGCTGCCTGCGCGGGCAGGCGGGACCCCCCAGTAGGCCGTGCACAGCCCGCGGCAGCCACTGCTGAAGCCCAGGGCAGTTGGCAGAGATGAGTCTTTGAGGAAAAACGACAAAGTCCAAACGCTCCAGGCGCCGGCCAGGGGTGCGGACCCGGCTGGACGGGCCGGCGGGAGCTGCGGCGGCTTGGGAAGAGCCGAGTGTCAATGCATGTCCTGAGAACCGGAAAGGGGACAAACTAGTAGCTCCAGGCCGGGATGGAGTTCCAGGAGGTGGGCCTGACTCCGGAGGTTTTCCCCTTGGCATTTTCCCATTGGCCACAATGGGGGAAGTCAAAAAAGCACCCCCAGCAGATGTATGCAGAGGGGCTGGCTGGTGATGGGGAGCGGGCTGTTGGCAGCGGTGTGCTGGCTGCAGAGGTGTGCATGGGCGGCTGCGGAGGGCCCCCCGAGTGCACCTGCCCGTGGTGGCTGAAAACCCAGGCTGAGCCTCCGATGTGCCCGGGCAGGACCCCAGGAGGCCGGGCACAGAACGCCGGTTGCCCCCTTGCCGTTTGATGAAGCTTGCACGGTCAGAAAAGTTTCAAAGTCCCAACGGGGAGAGAGTGCTGACGGTGAGGGGGGTGCTGGCTGCTCCAGGGGCCGGGAGGGAGGCCCTGGAGGGTGGGCCTGGGGGTGTGGCGGGGCCCCCTGAGAGCACCTACCAGCAGTTGCTCAAGACCCTGCCTGAGCCTCCGGTGTTGCAGGGCAGGACACCCATTGGCGGGGAAAAGCAGGTGGCAGCCCCTGCTGAAGTCCTTGGCAGAGATGAGTCTTTGAAAAAAATGACAAAGTCCAAACTGCTCCAGGCGCCGGTCAGGGGGGCGGACCCGGCTGGCCGGGCCGACGGGAGCTGCGGCGGCTGGGGAAGAGCCGAGTGTCAAGGCATGTCCTGAGAACCGGGAAGGGGGCAAACCAGTAGCTCCAGGCCGGGGCTAGGGTTCCAGGAGGTCGGCCTGACTCTGGAGGTTTTCCCCCTGGCTTTTCCCCATAGGCCAACATGGGGGGAAGTCCAAAAAAGCACCCCCGGCAGATGTATGCAGAGGGGCTGGGGGGTGACGGGGAGCGGGCTGTTGGCAGCAGTGTGCTGGCTGCAGAGGGCCCCCGAGGTGCTGCACCTACCAA